>NC_056733.1:92233427-92258427 GCF_019279795.1 Protopterus annectens
TGGTAATAACGGCCACACAGGTAAAAAATGTACTCTCCAAAGCTAAGAATACAGCATCCATGGGACCAGATAACATCCCGGACTGTGTATTACATGAACTACAAAATGAACTGGCACCTCACCTAAGTGTCATGTTTAATAATAGCCTCACCTCAGGCTTCGTGCCCACTGAGTGGCGCACAGCTACAGTTATCCCACTCCACAAGGGGGGAGCCACCTTGGATTCCAGGAACAACTGCCCCATCAGTCTGACGAGCCTGATCTGCAAGGCTATGGAACGTGTTATCATGGAACTTATAAACAAAGACATTGGCAACCTTCAGACACTAAACCCCACCCACTTTGGGTTCGTGAAGGGCCGATCTTGTATCCTGAACCTGACTGACTCCTTTGAATCAGTCTCCAGAGCCGTGGGCGAGGGTAAGGCGGTCCACACAGCCTATCTAGACCTCGCCAAGGCCTTTGACACCATCCCCCACTCTGGAGTCATAGATAGACTTACTAAGCTGGGCATTAATCCCTACTTCACTCGATGGGTTGCTAACTGGCTTACTGACAGAACCCACACTGTAAAAGTAGCCGACTCCAAATCCAGCTCCAGGCAAGTGACAAGTAGAGTACCTCAGGGTTCAGTCCTGGGGCCGCTCTTGTTTGGCATCTACTTCTCTGAAGTACAGGCCAACACTAAGGGACTGGCTAACAAAGTTCACAGATGACTGCAAACTGGGAGCCATTATTGAATCCCCAAATGATGTGGATACTCTACAAAAGGGCCTTACAGAAACAGATGCTTGGTGCCAGAGCCATGGGCTCAAGCTCATTGCCAAGAAATGTATAGTAATACCCTTTGGGAAAAACATGTACCCGTGAATTACCACATAGGTGGCAGTACACTAAACACCGAAAGTGTGATAAGAGACGTAGGGACACAGGTGGACAGTGGTCTCACCTTCGATAACCACATCGCCATAACAGTCAGGAAATCCTTCTATGTGGCACACCTCATTACTAAGGGCTTTTCATCCAGAATAAAGGTCATTGTCCCACTGTACTCATCCCTCATTAGACCCATTATAGAATACAATGCCCCGTTTGGTATGTACCTCTCAAGACATCTGCAACAACTGGAAAGGCCGCAGAAATACCTCACTAAAAGAATCACAGGCCTAAAGCAGATGCCCTACACTGACCACCTTAAAAAACTCCAGCTATGCAATGTCGCATATCGTCTACTCAGAGGTTAGCTCTGCTTAACATTCAAGGCCAAAGCTGTTGGACATGCTGCACTTAAAGAAATCCCAATCTCTCAGAGCCATGTGCTCCAGGGATCTAAACCTTGTCATCACAATAAACAAAACATGCTGGAGGGATAGGTTCCTGACCCAGAGACTCCCCAGACTCTGGAATAGATTGCCCATACATGTCAAGCAGAGCGCCTCTTTGGCCCTCTTCAAAAGGAACCTTGACGATTGGATGGGAGAAAGGAAATTCACCCCGGGGATCACGTCAGTCGCCCTGCTAGACAGGGTTCCAGGGAAGTAAATGTGGGAAGAAATAGCCAGGGAATTATGGCTAGGCTTGTATAGACCCTAGGGCAGATAGCCTAGTACCAACCTATGAACCTATTTGGGTTTGCTTGTCTACATATCTGCTACCATACACACTGAAATGTCATTTATTTGTTTTAACCACTTTGTTTTGTGCCAACATTTATTCATCTGGTTGCTAATAAAAAGGTGAGGGAAGGTCATCAGAGTGTATATAGCCCTGACCCATTTTCCTGAATATCTCAAAATAGATATCTGCAGAATAATGCAAAATGATTCAAAAATGCTGACAATCTATCTTAACATGCTGTTACTGAGTAGCAGTTTACTACACAACAAGCTAAACCATATAACCTGCATGACGACACTGCATAATAACACTATGTAAACTACCACAGCCAACACCCAAAGTGAATTCTATTGTGACTTTTTTTTTTTTTTTTAATACTCAGAAAATGTACACCATCAGAGCATCTGTGGTCCTCTAAAAACTTTCTAAATGAATGTCATTAATACTTACAAATTTATTTGGTTTTGCCCAGAATTCTTAAACCAAGAAGTTGAAAGGAATG
Source organism: Protopterus annectens (assembly GCF_019279795.1). Lineage (NCBI taxonomy): Eukaryota > Metazoa > Chordata > Ceratodontiformes > Protopteridae > Protopterus > Protopterus annectens. The sequence goes on from NC_056733.1 coordinate 92,235,547, forward strand.
CTGCAACCTCTACCTAATGACAGAGGACCTTCTGGCCATCACCACAGATTGTTATTATTATTATTATTATTATTATTATTATTATTATTATTATCACCATCATCATTGGTGTGTTATTAATATTATTTTGGAGTATTATTATTTTATTATTAAACAAATTGGAGTGTTATTAATATTATTTTTATTAACTGTATTTTATTTATTTATTTTATTCTTATTATTATTGACATCTTCACATGCCTCCAGATTTCTAAGTAATTTTGAAATAGTCAAAGTTATCATTTACCTCTTTCTACCTAAGCTTTCTTGTTTGTATTGCTGAATTCTTGCCACCCAACTGATGTGGATATCTAAAGGCAAGACAGTGCATTTGCACATCCATCAACTTACAAAAATATGTGAGCTAACAAAGTGACTGTTAAGGAAGTTTTGCAACTCAAGGGTCTTTACAGTGCCCCAAAATTACTAAGGTTTTACTAAGGCTTTAAAGCATTCCTCTCAAGAACTGTAAGTGGAATGCCATAAAACTTCCCCCTTTCCCTTTGTAAGTGCATAGTGCTATCTGATCTGTTTTGTCTCCACCAAACCTACCCCTATAAAACCTAATTACACCGCAGGAATTGGGGGATGAGAAAACCTTCTTCTTGCAGCAAATACAAGCTAGTGTTTCTTCTCTTGCAAATTTTACAGCCATGGTTTAAGATGTTAGCTTGAATTAGCAGCTAAAATGAAACTTTTGCCCATTTGGAAATAATCATGCTTTCTCAAACAGGGAAATGCTTTAAATATGTTTTCTGTCTCACCAAGCCACTTTGCAGTGATAACTAAAAACCCAACTAAATATTACCAGCAAGTCAAAGCTTTGACCTCATATGAAATATTTCAGCCTTTCCTGAAGAAATTATGTGCACTGACCCATTACCTCCCCCCACCTTTCATAGGTTCATAGGTAGGTACTAGGCTATCGGCCCTAGGGCCCATACAAGCCTAGGCAAAAAATGTACCCTGGCTTTCGCCACCCAATAAATTTATTTTCCTGTGCCCCTGTCGAGCAGAGCCACAGAAGTGATCCCCGGAGTGAATTTCCCATTTCCTATCCAATCATCAAGATTTTTCTTGAAGAGTGCTAATGAGGAGCTCTGTTTGACATAGATAGGTAGTCTGTTCCAGAGTATGGGAAGTCTCTGGGACAGGAATCTATCCCTCCAGCATGTTCTGTTTATTGTGGTGACAAGGTTTAGGTCCCTAGAGCGTGTAGCTCGGAGGGATTGGGATTTCTTTAAGTGGAGCATGTCCAACAGCTCTGGGTTTGACATAGCTTTGTATGTTAGGCAGAGATCGCCCCTGAGTAGGTGATATGCGATGGAGTAAAGCTATAGTTTTCTGAGACGTTCTGCATAGGGCATCTGTTTGAGGCCAGTAATCCTCTTTGTGAGGTATTTCTGTGGTCTTTCCAGTTGTTGTAGATGCCTTGTGAGGTACATACCAAAAGGGGCGTTGTACTATATAATGAGTCTAATGAGTGATGAGTAGAGGGGAACAATGACCTCTTTTTTTCTGGATGAGAATCCTTTTGTGATGAGATGAGCCACATAGAAGGATTTCCTGACCACTGTGGCGATGTGATTATCAAAGGAGAGACTACTGTCCACCTGTGTCCCAAGGTCTCTTATCACATTTTCGGCATTAAGTAGACTACCAGCTATGTGGTAGTTCATGGGTACAGAGTTTTTACCAAAGGGGATGACAATACACTTTTTGGCATTGAGCTTCAGGCCATGGCTTTGACACCAGGTATCTGTCTCAGTGAGGCCCTTTTGTAGTTTGTCCACATCGCTAGGAGTTTCGATTATGGCTCCTAGTTTGCAGTCATCTGCAAACTTTGTTAGCCAAATACCTTCTGTGTTGGCCTGCACTTCAGGGAAGTAGATACCAAACAGGAGAGGACCCAGGACTGAACCCTGTGGTACTCCACTTGTCATTGGTCTGATGTCGGATTTGGAATCCGCTACTTTCACAGTGTGGGTTCTGTCCGTGAGCCAGTTGGCAACCCATCTTGTGACATAGGGATTTATACCTAGTTTAGTGAGCTTATCTATAATTCCAGAGTGGGGGATGGTGTCGAAAGCCTTGGCGAGATCTAGATAAGCTGTGTGAACCATTTTACCCTCATCTATGGTTTTGGTGACTGCTTCAAAGAAGTCAATCAGGTTTAGGAGACATGATCTGCCTTTTACAAATCCAAACTGGGTAGGGTCCAGAGTTTGGAGATTACCAATGTCTTTGTTTATGAGTTCCACAACGATACGTTCCATGGCCTTGCAGACCAGGCTCATCAGGCTAATGGGGCGGTAGTTCCCGGGGTCCGTCGTGGCTCTCCCTTTGTGGACTGGGATAACCATCGCGGTGCACCATTCAGTGGGTACAAAGCCTGAGGTGAGGCAATGATTGAACATGGTACTTAGGTAGGGTGCCAGTTCATTCTGTAGTTCGTGTAGAACGCATCTTGGGATATTGTCAGGTCCCATGGATGCTGTGTTCTTGGCTTTGGAGAGTGTGTTTTTTACCTGTGCAGCCATGATTATAGGAACTTTGCATTCTTCCGGTACAGAGATGGGCCCTCTAGGGGGTGAGAGGGGGGTAAAGTTAGCACTGAACCTATCTGCTAGGATGTTGGCAATATCAGTTGGGTCTGTATATTTAGTGCCGTCGTGCTGTAACTCAGAGCAGATCTGAGTGTTCCCATTTAGATTCTTGACATAGCTATAGAATGCTTTGTGGTTGTCTTTAGAGTCAGTGGCAATTTTGTTTTCATAACTAGCTTTGGAGGATTTTATGAGGGATCTCAGCTTCTTACTGAGGTTGACCAGGGAGTTCCTCCAGTCATGGGATTTTACTCTTTTTTGCAACAGTTTCTTTCTTCTGTTGTAGAGTTTGTTTATGGCAGAGGACCACCAGATTGGCTTCCTTTTTTTGGAGGATAACATCTTGGTTCTATTAGGGATAGCATGATCCATGCACTCGTGTAAGTACTTATAAAGTGCATTTGTGTAGGATTCGGCAGTCATACCTCTATTGTCCGTCTGCATGGGTGTCATGAAGTTTGCCACTTCTGTCTTAAGAAGTGTGAAGTTGGCTTTGTAGAAGTTTTTTTACGATGGTTTCCCTAATTGGGGCTGGGGGTGGGATGTGGATGTCTAGGCTGATTAGCTTGTGGTCGGATCTGACCAACGAGGAATTGACCTCTGGTGTGGAACCATGTTGGTAATGACCAGGTCTAGGATATTGTCGCCCCTGGTGGGGGTGTGAATAAGTTGATCCAAGGCATTGGAATTTATGAATTCTAGAAAACGTTGAGCAAAAGAGTTGGTACATGAGTAGTTTTCCCAGTTAATGGTGGGGTAGTTGAAATCGCCCATTATTAGGGTGTTGGATTGCACCCTAATACATTCCAGTGTATCAAGAAATGAGGAGTGTGAATCCTGGGGCATGGTGGGGGGTCTGTAGCAAGCTACAGTTTGGATTGTGGTCTTGCCCAGAGTTAGTTGCACTTGGATAATCTCGGATGCATTATGCTGTGCAACTAGCCTGGAGGTGTGGATATCCTTAATGAATATGGACACGCCTCCACCTTTAGTGCATCTTTCTGGGTTAGGTGGCCGAAAGGTGTGGTATGAATTGAAGCCTGTTAATGCAGGGGCGCTCTCCGGAGCTTTGAACCAGGTCTCTGTCACTGCACAGATGTCAATGTTCTCCATTTTAAGGAGTGCCTCGAGTGAGTGCATTTTGAGGTTTAGACTTCTAGAATTGAGTAGCATTACCCTCAGATTTTGCTTGCTTGTACCTGTTACGGTGGTGAATTTGTCATTTGAACCTTGCCTAAAAAAGGCACTATAGGGGTGGCAAGAGCCTTAGCCAGTATCTGGAATCCTAAGGGCGACAGGTGCAGGCCATCTCTGACAAAGCATTGTGGACTGTCGATCATGTCATCCCAGGCAGACAAATACTGGATCCCCTTAGAATGTCACCAGAAGCTTAGCCAATTGTTGAAGTCAATCATTTTGTCCTTGTACTGTGGTATCATTCTGGGTGATGGCAGGATGCTACTCAGGGTTAGGGTCATACCTGCCTGGGATACAAGGTCAGAGAGCTCCTCCATGTCTCTTTTCATGTAGTCCAGGGAGGTACGTCTCAGGTCATTCATATCAACATGGACAATGACAGTGTCATTTTTTTGTACTTATTGTGGAGTGATCTGAGTGCATGCGTTATGTGGCGGATCCTGGCACCTGACAGGCAGCTGACAGTAACTTTCTCCTTATTTAGTCTAGTGAGTGGAACATCAGTGTGTCTGACTATAGAGTCACCTATGACTAGAGTGTTGGGTACGTTGTTGTGCTTTATGGGCTGTGGTTGAGTGGCACACTGAGTTTGTGGGCTGTGTGTCATTTGGGTTGTGTTGGGGGGTGGAGTTTGCTTGAGTTTATGCTTTGGATGTCCCTGATGCTTGGGCAGGTTTTTTAGGTTTTAGGTTATTGAGAGCCTCCGCGAATGTAGGTGTGTGTTTTGTGTTTCTATGTGTGTGTTTTGGTGGTGTAGGTTTTGAGGGACTATGTGATGAGTGTGGTGTGGTGCAGGTGTTTACCTTCTCCTCTTGACTGTCTAGTCCAGTCTTGGGTGAAGAGAGCTTTGCTTCCAGTTTGGCTATATAAGTGCATCTCTCACAGGTTGTTTCTGCCCTTCTTCATTTAAATCTTCCGTAAAGAAAGTAACACTACTAAAATTGAAATGGTTACAATATTCTGCTACTTAGACACAGAACCCCAGCCAGCCAACTGCAATTTACTCCACCAAGGTTTAGTAATGTGTTAGCAGGTAAAATAAAAAAACATATAAATCCACAGGGTTATCAAACGTAAGCATAGGCTTTGCGGTCCTGAACAAAAGAGTTTCCACTTTTTGCCCAACCTTTCAATCCACAATTACCCATTGTATTCATTTACAACCTGCAAATGGCTGTAAATTCCATAAGACCTAGATTAACTTTAATGGCCTACTCAGCTGAATTATGTAGTATTATTATTTTATTATTAATTTCATTTTATTTGCTAAGAAAATTAACCAGACATGACTTACTTGCATTAAGCACAACAAGTTAGTGAACCAAACATGATTTATGTTGTATTAAGCTTACAAGCAGGCCCCAACTCACTAGCCTTGCCATGTGATTCTTCAATGACTCCAGCCATCTAATTAATTGCAGGCCACAAATATTGTTTGCTAGATTGCTAAGAAACAATTTCAGCTTTTGCTAAAACCTTTTGCATCACATCCCTAAACCACAGGCCACACTTAGGCATGTGTGCCTTTGTTTCACTCCTTAAGTGACCCTTAATCCCATAGTAAACTCTACTTGAAGTATTAATTTAAACCTATTCTGTCATTTAAATTTAGTCTGATACCTTCCAAGTACAATTTACCCTCTAGCCTGTTTGTAACCTAATCTCCAGGCATTTCAAAAATATAAACCTTGTCATCACAATAAACAGGACATGCTGGAGGGATAGATTCCTGTCCCAGAGACTTCCCATACTCTGGAACAGGCTACCCATCTATGTCAAGCAAAGTTCTTCATTAGCACTCTTCAAGAAAAATCTTGATGAGTGGATGGGAAAAAGGAAATACACCCCGGGGATCACTTCTGTGTCCCTCCTTGACAGTGGCACAGGAAAATAACTTTCTTGGGTGGCGTAAGCCAGAGAACCTTGTTGGCTAGGCTTACGTAGGCCCTTGGGCTGATAGCCTAGTACCTACCTATGAACCTATGAACTGATTTGAATTACAAGATTACACATACTAAAGCCATTACATCAGATAGTAACTTAAACAATCTGCCTACCTGTTCTTAAACCAAAATGTCTTTAAACATCAACAGTAACGTAACTAGCCTTTTTTCTGATACAAAATCGTTGTCCCATGTAAATAAAATAGTTTAAGGCAAACTGCCCTTGAGGGCCCTCAATTATTTCTGATCCTCTCCAAAGGCTATGCCTTGTGGCTACTTTCCAGCCTCAGCTTCCAGGCCCTGCCATGTGGCTACTTATAGGCCTCAGCTCACAGGCCAGGCCCCAAGTGGCTACCTGCAGGCCTTATCTCACAGGCCCTGCCATGTGGCTACCTGCAGGCCTCAGTTTCCAGACCTTGCCATGTGGCTAACTGCAGGCCTCAGCTCACAGGCCCTACCATGTGACTAACTGTAGGCCTCAGCTCCTTGCAACAAAGCCTCAACAATATCAATATATATTTTTTTTAAGCTTGTACAACACTTCACTCCTTCTCCTGGACAGCCCACTTCAGCCCTCCTACCTATCCTGACCCTACCTGATGTCCTTCAAGGATGCATCTGCAGTCCTAACAAATGGGTTGTCCTGCCTCAGGCAGCCCTTCGGTCGGCCGGATTCCAAAGTCTGAGTCTGGCCTTGGCTGATGTCACACTTCACCCGACGTCATAGCTGCTTGGGTATAAAGGCATCAGCCGATGCCATTTTCCTCAGTCTTTCTTGCCGCGCAGTGCCCGAAGCAGAAGCTGTTCGCAAGTGCCGGTCGGTCAGATCCAGAGATGTCAGCGTACCGAAGACTTCTAAAAAGCTAAGTACCCCGTTGGGGACTCTTTCTTGCCTCAGCCGATGTCAGACAAAGTAAATAATTGTTTAACTTGTGGGAAACAAATACCTCATAAGGATTTCCACTCTTATTGCCTTCCTTGCTTAGGCCCAGACCACGACGTATCAGCTTGTTTAGCCTGTGCTTCCTTCAACCGACGGACTCTCAGACGTCGGTCGGAGTTTGCCGAAGAGTTTTTTGGCTCCACTTTTGCATATAAAATGCTGTCGGAGACTCCGACTACTCATTTAGCTAGAAAACGCAAAGAAAAGGACCGACACTCGCGGCCCGCGGTTTCGGCTGAAACCACGGTTAGGCCTACCGCGAGTGTCTCGGTTTCGGCTGAAACCGAGACCTCGGTTCTCCCGTCGGCCGAAAGCATGCCTCTGATAACCGAGGCCACACAGGCCATGGCTGAGTCGGCTACAGAAATTCCTGCTGAAGTAGCAGGCACACAAGAGTTGTCTGACACTATTCCGTTGGACATCTCTACTCCTGCACGTGGGGCAGCTAGACCCCCTGCTTCTGTGTCTATCAAGGCCTTTTCCAGGGCTAAAGCAGCCAAACTTTCCAAGGCCTTACCTTCAAAAGCTCCCTCTCACAGGCCTACCTCAAGTTCCCAGATTCTCAGCCTTGCTGAGGACCTTATTTCTCTGATCAGGGGAACCCAACCTCACCCAGACAGGGCCTCACAACCCCCTCCTGAAAAGAGGCCTAGGACTGAACCCCCTGAACATCTGTCCTCTGACTACTCCTCGGATGGTTCAGATGTATCGGACCATCAGGAAGGCCCATACTCACCTTATGAGGATTCTGATGCAGAAGACTCCATTCCTTCTGCCTCACCTCCAGAAGAATTTTCTTTGGGGAAACCCTACACTCAATGAGGGAACACTTCCAATGGCAGGGTCAGGATTTTTCTGATTCCAGGAAAAGGCTAAGGACTTTTTTACACTTACCACAGCATAGGCCTTTAGCCATTCCACCTGTACTATCAGTTGTTGATGATGCATACAATGATGCCAGTACTGCCCTGATTCTCTTCCCCCGGCCCCTGCAAAGCCTGATAGATACTACAGGGTCCCGGATTCTCACTACCACTTGTATAAGGCTCATGCTGCAGACCCAGAAACCATTTCTCAGGGCCCTAAAGGTGTTGCAGCTGCCTCTGCCAAAAACCCACTACCATCTGAAAGAGAATCTAGAGCATTAGAGAGATGGGGTGAAAAGGTTTATACATCTGCTACTCTTTCTGCCAGGGCTTTAAACTGTCAATTTCACATGATACAGTATCAGGACTTATTGTTAGATCAGCTGAATAAAAAGCTGGCCTCCCCAGAACCTTTAGACCGTAAGTCCCTTCAGGATTTGGTACACAACTCTCAGCAGGTCAGTAATCATTTCTTAAAATGTGGCTATGATGCACTGGAGGCTTCATTTAGATCAGCTATGACTGGAGCAGTGATTCGAAGGCATGCCTGGTTAAAAGAACAATCCCTACCAGACCATGTTAAGTCTAAACTCCTGGATGCCCCTATGGAGAAACAAAGTTTGTTTGGCTCCCCTGCACAGGAGGTTCTAAAGAAAGTGGAAGAAAAAGCAAAATCTGTCCAAACAGCAAAGGATTTTTTGCAGGTCCAACCTCCGAGGTTTAGCAGAAATTGGCCTTCAAAGAATTGGTCCTTTCCAGACACCTCCAGAGCACAGAGAGGCAGAAATAGACGCCCAAGAGGCAGAGGTCAATCTAGGGGTGCCTACAGGGGTCGTCAGTGGTAACCTGCCAACCAAAGAAGTGCCGCCACAGCTGCGACTACAACCACTTCTACAGGACAGACACAAGGACTTGGCTCTGATTCCGCCTACCAGGGAACAACTGGAAGCACCCTTGGGCAGAAAGCTAGCTTTATTCTCAAGAAATTGGCATTGTATTACAGAAGACAAATGGACTTTACAAACAATAGACAAGGGCTACAGGTTTCACTTCCACACTCTACCAAAAAAGAGAGGAATGCCAAACCTTCCACCAAGCCAGAAATCAGAGGCTCTAAAACAAATCATCAGTTTACTAAGGATGAGAGCAATAGAAAAGGTACCATCTATGGAACAAGGCCAAGGATTTTACTCCAGACTATTCCTTGTACCAAGAAAAGAAAATCAATGGAGGCCTATTCTCGATTTGTCCGCACTGAACACATATCTCATTGTTCCAAAATTCAAAATGCTGACCCTACAGCAACTTCTTCCCATGTTGGGCAAGGAGTCTTGGCTGGTGACTCTAGATCTCAAGGAGGCATACCTGCACGTCCCTATACGACCAGATTGCAGAAGACACCTCAGATTTCTTGCAGGATCAGAGCATTATCAATTCTCAGCATTGCCCTTTGGCTTATCTACTGCGCCCAGAGTATTCACGAATTGCCTGGCATCAGTAATTGCTCATTGCAGGCTTCAGGGAATTCAAATCTACCCATACCTGGAAGACTGCCTAATACAAGTGGACAACAAGACAAAATTAATAAAGGATTTGGCCAATGTCATACAACTGCTGCAAGCCTTGGGATACACAGTCAACATACAAAAGTCAAGACTAGAACCATCCCAAAGGATAACATTTTTGGGTGCAGAACTGGACACAATAACTCAGATGGCTTTTCTCACCGAGGAAAAACAAAAGCAACTAACAGTCTATTTCATGGCATTAACAAGACAAACTCAGCTTACTGCAAGGAAAGTCCTGCAGGCCCTGGGTTACATGGCATCCTGCATAATATTGATCCCACATGCCAGACTGCATATGAGAAAGTTACAATGGTACCTAAGGAATGTATGGTCTCAGCACAGACACAGTTTAGAAGCCCAGATACCAATCATTCCATGTCTGAAAAAAGAATTCCTGTGGTGGGCTCAGACCTGTCAGATAAACAGAGGATTGCCTTTCCACAAACCACATCCGAGGCAGACCATCACCACGGACGCCTCAGACCTAGGCTGGGGGGCACACATGGAAGACAAGTGTATCCAAGGCCTATGGTCACAAGACCAGCTGAATCTACACATAAATCTAAAGGAGATGCTGGCAGTGAAACATGCAATCGAGGCATTCAGACCATGCATCCAGCAAGAACACCTGCTGATAAGGACGGACAATACCACAGTCATGTGGTACATCAACAAACAGGGAGGCACACATTCATACCCTCTATGCCGGATGGCAATGGACCTGTGGAACTTGGCCCTGAATCTCAACATCCAACTGCAGGCCAGATTTGTACCAGGAAAAGAGAATTCACTAGCAGACAGCTTAAGCAGAACTACCACAGATGCTCACGAATGGATGCTGCATCCAGATATTTTCAAAACCATAACACAGAAATGGGGAATGCCAGAGACAGACCTGTTTGCCTCCCCACACAACCACCAACTGAAGAAGTTCTGCTCAAGAGTATACCACCCACTTGCCTGGAGGGTGGACTCCCTTTCTTTCAGCTGGAAGGACCTGACAGTATATGCCTTTCCACCTCTTCCTTTGATGTACAAAGTTCTACTGAAGATCAGAGAGGAACAGCCAAAGGTAATTCTGATAGCTCCAGACTGGCCAAGGCAACATTGGTACCCGCTACTGAGAAGCATGTCTCGGATGCATTCATGGCATCTACCTCTATGTCCTTTACTTCTAACGCAGAACAACTACAAGACCCTGCATCCAAACTTAAAAACACTGCAGCTAACTGCTTGGAAAATTGCATAAAACAAAACCAACTTGATTTATCTCAGAGGGTTAAGGACATTATCCTGGAGGCTCGCAGACCCTCCACAAGGAAAACATATTCAGCCAAATGGAAAAAATTCCTCATTTGGAGTGCAAAAAAGGGAGAAAATGTCTCACTAGCAAACCTACCACACATCCTGGAATACTTAGCAGAACTGTTCCACAATGGCCTGTCCTATTCTTCCATTAAGATACATGCATCAGCAATTTCAGCAGAGTACAACATGGATCCTCCAGTCTTCTCTCATCCTCTCCTCAGACAATTTCTGAGAGGGATCAAAAATGTAAAGCCTCCAAGGAAACCACCTTTGCCTGCATAGGATCTCAATTTTGTGCTAGAAAAATTAACACTTCCCCCTTTTGAACCAGCAGCAACAGCAGACTTACAGTTCTTATCTTGGAAAACTGCCTTCCTGCTAGCAATCACTTCAGCAAGAAGGGTATCTGAGTTACAGGCATTAATGGCAGTACAGCCTTTCCCTATCTTCCATCAGGATAGAGTGTCTCTGAGAACCAATCCTACTTTTATGCCAAAGGTGGTATCCAGGGTATCCTTGAACCAAGCTATACATTTACCTACATTCTTCCCCAACCCACAGAACATGGGGGGGAAACTACTACACACCTTGGATGTGCACAGACAACTGTGCTACTATCTGGACAGAACCAAGGCCAGCAGAAAAACTGACCAGCTTCTGGTAGCATATGCAACAGGAGTGCAAGGAAAAGCAATTTCAAAACAGACAATCTCAAAATGGATAGGAAATTGCATTCGATTCTGCTACTCATTTCATGGAAAGACAACTCCTGAAAATATCAGGCCTCATTCCACAAGAGCTACAGCCACCACTACAGCTTTCCTACGAGGAGTGGCTACCAAAGACATTTTAGAAGCTGCTACTTGGAGCTCCTTGCATACATTTGCCAAGCATTATAATCTTCCTTTATACTCCAGATCCCGAGCAGGTTTTGCAACTGCTGTTTTACAAGGGATCTTAACTACACCATCATTATCTTAGTGCCTCCTCCCCCAGTTTGGCTATGGTATTCTACCCATTTGTTAGGACTGCAGATGCATCCTTGAAGGACATAGTACAGTTTTGTACCTACCATAAATGTAGATGTCCGATAGGTATGCATCTGCAGTCAGGATTACCCACCCATCTTCCCCTCTGTGGTATTCCTAGGGTACATACCCCTCATTTAGCTAGCTGGGGGAATCTGTTATGGTGTATTTGTTTGTATGTATATATGTATATATATATTTAGCTTTCTACTGTTTGGAATTATCTGCATTTATCCAAATTTAGCCTTCCTAGAGGGTACCTGGCATCTGGGGCAGGAAACACTGAGGAAAATGGCGTCGGCTGATGCCTTTATACCCAAGCAGCTATGATGTTGGGTGAAGTGCGATATCAGCCGAGGCCAGACCCAGACTTTGGAATCCGGCCGACCGAAGGGCTGCCTGAGGCAGGACAACCCATTTGTTAGGACTGCAGATGCATACCTATCGGACATCTACATTTATGGTAGGTACAAAACTGTACTTTCTCCACCTTCCCCCTCCCCCCACTGAAACCCGAGTCCGAGCTGACCTGCCTTGGACAAATGATGGCTTGCTGCTATTTAGCTTGCCAGCCGTTGTTTTCTAGAATAATGGGTGTCATTTAAACAACTTGACTGTCAAGGCTTTCTGTGAAAATTTTCAGCTTTATCCAGATAACATAATCGTGATGTGTTTTTGCATTAGCTGATCCTTGTCCTTTACAGTTTATTTTTTTTTTCAAGCTGCATGTCCAAATAATTAGATACATGCTTTGGTAATATGCTTTGACACTTCCTGTACATACATAGGAGGTGTGGATGGGAAGTAATGATTTCAGCGGATTTCTGTGTCAAAGTGGACTTGCAGAAATCTTGCAGCTTTTCTCCTTCTTGGGATGTTCTTCGTGTTTCACTGTTGCAGTCATCACATTTGGGTTATCTGCCTGCAGGTAGCCCTCAGCCGGCCTGAATACCAGAGTCTTTGGATTCCTGCGTCGGATGCTGTCTCTTCTTCCATGACATCAGGTCGTCAGGGGTATAAAACATGCAGCCGACGCCATTACGTTAGTCTTTCTTGCTGTGCGGTGCCCGAAGCAGAAGCAGTTCACAAGTGCTGGTCGGCCGACTCTTGAAATTTTCATTTTCGAGTTTCAGAACCGAAGTCTTCAAAAAGATAAGTACCCCGTTGGGATCTTTTTTCTTGCTCCAACCAATGTCAGTAAAAGTTAACAATTGTTTTACCTGTGGAAAGCAAATACCTCATAAAGATTTTCATTCGTACTCGATTCCCTGTTAGGCCCAGACCATGACATCTCTCGCTGTCGGTTTTGTGCCTTGTTCAACCCCCCAAACGATTTGTCGTCAGGCTATATTTGCAGCAAATTATTTTAGTACTCGGTTTCAGTTCTCCGAAATGGCTTCGTTAGGCCATCTGACTACCGATCTTCTAAAAAATTGTAAGGATAAAGACAGAGACAAACCCCATAGGTCTAAAACTGCAGATGACGCTTCCTTTATGCTAGTCGCCAGTCTGTCGGTACTCAGTAAGGTGCTTTTGCAGCCCCTGATACCCGCTACTTCAGATTCGCAGGCCTCTACTGAGACCCATTCGGAGTCCAGTATGCCACGAGATGCTTCTTCAACTATGTAACCTGCAGATGTCTCTACCTTGGACTTCTGAGAGTGTATTCAGGCCTACAGACTTGCATTTTAAACCAACGCCATCATCTTCATCCAGGCCTAAAACCCGCACCACGGCTAGGAAACCGATGTCCAATCCGCAGGCTCAGACCCATATGCCTAAAAAACAAATGCTTAGAATGGCTGAAGACCTTATTACCTTAATTAGAGGAAGCCAGCCTTCCCCCTCTAAGAGACTTAGAATTGATTTTCCTTCTGATTCTTCTGACCAGGAATCTGAAATTTCTGTTCCTTCTGATTACCAGGATTTGCCCTGATCTACCTATGAGGATTCTGATGCAGAGGATTCCATTCCCTCTGCTTCCCCTCCAGAAGATGTTTCTTTTGGTGAAACCTTGCACACTCTTAGGGAGCATTTCCGCTGGGAAAGCCAGGATTACTCTTACTCCAAAAAGAGGCTTAGGGAATTCTTACTCCTTCCTCAACACAGGCCTTTAGCTATCCCTCCTGTTCTTGACATTGTAGATGATGCTTTCTTGGAATTTAGCCTTTCCCCAGACACTTTACCTCCAGCTCCCAGAAAACCTATACACTTTATAGAGTACCTGACTCTCACAAGTTCCTCTTTAAGAATCCGGCTGCGGATCCAAAAAACATTTCCCAAGGACCAAAAGGCATTAAGGCTAATGCTGCTAATAATCCTACCCATTCTGATAAAGATTCTAGAGCCTTAGACAGATGGGGTAAGAAGGTATATACTTCTGCTGCTTTGGTCATTAGGGCTTTAAATTGCCAGTTTCATATGTTAAAGTATCAGCAGCATATTACGGGACTACTTAAACAGAAAATGATGTTGATTCCTGACTGTGCTGAACACAAAGAATTACAGGATTTAATGCATTCTGCAGAACAAGTTGGTAAACATACTTTGCAATATGGTTTTGATGCTTTAGAAGCATCTTGCAGGGCTGCTGTCACTGGGTCTGTACTTAGAAGGCATGCTTGGCTTAAGGAGCAAAACTTGCCAGATCATGTTAAAGCTAAATTACTGTATGCTCCCTTAAACCAAGACCGCCTTTTTGGCAACAAAGCAGAAGAAATCCTCAAAAGGATGGCGGAAAAAAATAAATCTATGCAAACTGTTAAAGATTTCCTACAAGTACAGCCTCCCAGATTTAGTAGGCATTGGCCTTCAAAGAATTGGACCTTTCCAGTCTCTTCCAGGCCTTCTCAGTCCAAACCCAGGAACAGCAGACCACCTAGGTTACAGTCTCAGGCTGCACACAGACCTAAGCAGTGGGGGGGGGGCTTCCACTTCCAAAGCAGGGAGTAGTAAGCCACCCCCCCTCATGGAAAAATGGTACAATGACTTAACCTTAACCCTTCCAAACCCTGCTCAGCTGCCTGCTCCCTTAGGAGGAAAGCTCGCCCTGCATGCAAAAACTAGGAATTTATTACCCAGGACAAATGGTTTTTAAACATAGTTTCCCAAGGATACAGATTCCACTTCCACACACTACCAACCCCATACGGTTGGCCAGACCTACCCCCAAATCAGTGGGCAGAGGCCCAACAGCAGGTTCTCTCTCTTCTAAGTATCAGGGCTATTCAACCTGTCCCAGCAGAACAAAGGGGACAAGGTTTGTATTCAAGACTTTTCCTGGTACCCAGAAAAGACAACTCCTGGCATCCTATTCTGGACTTCTTTCTGGTAATTCCAAAATTCAAAATGCTAACCCTTCAACAGCTTCTTCCTCTGCTAGGCAAAGATGCCTGGCTGGCAACTTTAGACTTAAAGGAAGCTTACCTGCACATTCCAGTAAGGGAATCTTGCTGGAAATACCTACGCTTCAGGGCAGGCTCCATGCACTATCAGTTCTCTGCACTTCCCTTTGGCTTATCTACTGCACCCAGGGTATTCACAAAGTGTCTAGCCCAGCCATTGTATTTTGCAGGCAGAGAAATATTTAAATATACCCATACTTGGATGATTGTCTGATTCAGGCAGAAAGCCAGGACTTGTGTTTACAACATCTGGCATTCATAAAGAAACTTCTAACCTCACTGGGGTACACCATAAATGAAAAGAAATCTCACCTAGTACCCTGCCAACAGATTGTATTCACAGGAGAAAGCTTGAACACAACTTCCCAGATGGCTTTTCTCACTCCAGAGAAACAAGTTTATTTGACAACCTACTTCAAACTTTTGGCCACAAAACCCCAGCTATCTGCAAGGAAAATGCTGCAGGCCCTGGGGTTCATGGCCTCTTGCATTCTACTAATTCCATATGCAAGACTGCATATGAGGAAACTCCAATGGTATCTAAAAAGGGTCTATATTAGAACATCGACGTTTCAAAACTTCGAATGTTCTAATATCGACCCTTATTCAGCGAAAGCTGAAAATATTGAAGCAACAGAAATACAAATTTTTTCCTAGGGAAAGAATTCAGTTGTTCATTTCTGTTGCTTCGGTATTTTCAGCTCTGTGGTGGAAAGTTATGGGTCGGGTTCAGGTAAGTGTGCGATTGAGTGCTGGTTAGGTTAGTTAGGGTTAGGGTGCGGGTTAGGTATGTGTGCGATTGTGTGGACGTGAGGGTTAGGGCGGATTAGGTGAGTTAGGGCACGGGTTAGGTATGTGTGCGATTGTGTGGACGTGAGGGACGTGAGGGTTAGGGTGGGTTAGGTAATTGTGTGATTATGTGAACGTGAGGGTTAGGGCAGGGTAGGTGAGTTAGGGTTAGGGCGTGGGTGAGGTGAGTGGGCGATAGTGACGGAACTTAGGGTTAGGGTTTGGGTTAAGGTAAGTGGATAGTTAGCGGTGTGTGTATACCACAACCAGAATAAAAAGAACCACAAAGGGAAATACGTTCCTGCCGTAAAAATAATAGAATGAATCAACCATAAACTCCAAACCATAAGCAGAAACGAAAACAGCAGTCTCACTATATTTAGAAGCGTCAGCTGCAAAATGAATAAAAATCCATCAAAGTAACTGGATTGCAGTATAAAATCCTTTAAAATACTTTATTGTGACAAACAAGTAAGCAATTTCGCCATCAGGCTTCGTCAGACTTTGTAATTTACACACAAAGCAGAGTTTAAATAGTTAAAACATCTGATTATAATAACTGACGTCAGCTCATCTATTAAGACTTAAAGCAACAAAATATATAGCTTACTATTTCAAGTGAGAATGAAAATAAATTTAAACAAAAATGAACACATTAAAATTAAAATTAACATCAACTTAACCTATTAAAACCAACTAACTCCATAGCCTACATAAAATATTACCTAAAAATGTGAGCATAATTTAAGAACTAAATGAAACTTGATATGCCAACTTCTACAATTCTAAGGAACTACCATTGCTCGGATCTCAGAACTAACATTGTTTAGGTCTCTGTAATCTGCTTTTCTTCAGGATCGGTTGCAGATGAACCCTGTCATTCAACCCAGGGGATTGATCCACTCTACAGCGAACAATCCAACGCAATTCACATTCCTGGGTATAATTGTCAATGTCTCCACCTCTAATGCTAGGTGCTATAACCTGCATGACACAAAAACTAAAAATGTGTGCAATACCCATTGATCTTAGATGTTTAGCCAACGCATTGTGTTCAGAGCCTATATGCATGTGATAGGTATGTTCCCTAATGCGTTCTCTTAACTGTCTATTAGTTTTACCAATGTAGAATGCTTGACATGACAGACACTTGGCAAGATATACTACATTGGTACTAAGACAGTCCGTCCTAGTATGAAAGGAGAATTCTTTACCCGTCACTGGATGTCTAAAGACATTGGCTGTGTCAATATACCTGCATTGGTTACAATGATTGCAAGGTATGGTATTATAATTTGAAACAACGGATAGCTGGTTAGGCAAATTCATCAGATGTTTACATAACAGTTGCTTCAGATTTCTCTTGTTCTTATATAAAAACTTGGGTTTAATACCAACAATACTACTTATGCCATTATCCAAAAGATGTGTCTCCCAACGTTTCTCCACAATATCTTTTATATACTGAACATCACTTGTAAAGTATATTGGTACACTCAGCTCTATGCTCCTTGTTGGTTGTCTCATTTCTAGGTTATTGCCCCTCTCTGAAAAATATGGGCGTGCCCTAGATGCCCTTAAATCTTGTACCACTGATATAGTTTTAATAACATCTGCCTCTTTATAGCATCTTTCAACTAATCTTGATTTAAGTCCTCTCAGTTCATTCCCAAAACCTTCTTCCGAAGGGTTTAGCCTTGAAGCTCTCATGACTTGGCCCTTCATCACATTATCAAAAACATGTTTGGGATGCATGCTAGTTCGGTGTAATAAAGTGTTCCTATAGCATGTTTTCCTATGAACTGAGGTATTCAACAAGCCATTCTCAAGTCTCATAACATTAAAATCTAAAAAAGAAATATGTGTCCTAGAGGAACATAATGTGAACTTGAGGAACTCAGTTAAATTATTCATAGATCCCACAAAATCATCTAGTTGGTCCTCATTTCCTCTCCAAATTAAAAAGAGGTCGTCAACAAACCTCCTGTAAAATCCTACATACTGTTGGAATTCACTTAATGGAAAGAGAGAATCATATTCCCATTCAGCCATTACTATGTTGGCGTAGCTGTTGGCACACGAGGTGCCCATAGCTACGCCGTGCTTCTGAATGTAAAGTTCCTCATTAAAGACAAACACATTATTGTCGAGTACCGTCTCCAAAAATAATGCCAACAAATCAATAATGCTACCATCCAAATCAGAGTTCAGGTCAAGATATTGTTGCACACTAAGTGCACCCAGTTCATTGGGTATAACTGTAAACAAACTCTTAACATCAAGTGTGACTAGAATGTAAGAATCATTATCTCCTAATGTTTTAGTGTAGTCGTATAAATCTATCAAAAACTGTTTACTATCCTTTAAAATAAATGGATTAGCCTCAACAATGGGTCTCAAATAATATTCAACAAATATAGAAAATGGTTCGGTTAGCCATTTTCCTAAGGCAACGACAGGTATGGAGAGACTTATGGACAATGTATTATTATATGAGAAACGTCTCTTGGAGCAAAAAAGGAATAAGATTTCGAGAGACGTCAAGGACTTTAAACTCGGTCATGTTTTTACTTGGCCGAGACAGAGTGTTGATAATAGACTGCTAAGTACTGCTGAAAGAAACTCCTTAGTGAGAAATTCTGTTAATCCACATAATGCTGCTAGTAATACTGGTGATATTGGTGAAAATAATAACAGGAATACCGATATTAATAATAGTATTGTCATTGATTCTAGTAAGATCACCACCAAGGTTAATGAAGTAAATTGTATGAATGTTTTAGATAATGACAATGTCGACACAGTTACCTCGAATGATGAGTGTGTTACTTTAGAAAATGGTGTCAATCATGATGTTGAATCCACCAGCACCAATATTAGACCTGCTGGTAACAGCGATGGACCTGTAGTTAGGAGGAAGATTGGTCAGAATAAACCAGCCACAAGTTTAACAGTGACGTTGAATTTTAAGATGCAGTCCCCTTTCCCAATAGAACTCCCCCCTCCAGGCGGGAGATCCAGATCCATGAGCAGGGGACGACAGAAGCGGAAGGGGCCAGGAGGGGACTATGTGGGTCCAACTTTGAAGAAAATGTGGGGGAGGGTCGAAGGTCCTTAGTGACGAATTTGTCTCATAAGTTGTTAAGTAGATATGAAGAAGAGGTCCTTAATAAAGGGCTTACCTTCATACCTAGTAGGAACAGTGATATAACTGAGTCTATTTTAGACATTAAGATGTATGTGAGGAATGTACAATTGAAACTTGATTTTGGATTTAACAATACAACAAGTAATGAAACAGGTTATAATAATAATGTCTTTAAAACAGTTAGTACTTACATACCTCCGTTACATCCCATTTTAGATACTTTCTCCAAATTGGTGGAGAATGATTTATATAAATACCACGAGAAGAACTTTAAGTATAAGGCGACATGTCGGAGGAACAATTTAACTTTTCAACAACGTAAAGCACTTTCTGATTTAATGAAGGACCGGTCGATAGTCATTAGACCAGCTGATAAGGGGGGTCCTATTGTCATATTGGATCTTGAAAATTACTTAGGTAGCATGAGAACAATGTTATGTGATGACACATACTACCTGAAAATAGATATGGATGTAATAACTAGTAAGGTTTTTCAAGTTTATGATATGTTAGATGACCTAGTAAAGAGCTTTATAATAACCAGGAGCCTGCTTAAATATTTGAAAGTTAATAATCCATTAATTCCAGTTATAAAAGGTCTTCCCAAGATTCATAAGTCCCGGTCAAATCCACCCATGCGACCTATTCTCACTTGAAATAGTAAGCTATATATTTTGTTGCTTTAAGTCTTAATAGATGAGCTGACGTCAGTTATTATAATCAGATGTTTTAACTATTTAAACTCTGCTTTGTGTGTAAATTACAATGTCTGACGAAGCCTGATGCTGAAAGCGCTTACTTGTTTGTCACAATAAAGTATTGTAAAGGATTTTATACTGCGATCCAGTTACTTTGATGGATTTTTATTCATTTTGCAGCTGACGCTTCTAAATATAGTGAGACTGCTGTTTACGTTCCTGCTTATGGTTTGGAGTTAGTGGTGTGTGTATAGTTTAGTGTAGGGTTAGGTGTAAGATTTTAGGTGTATGTGTGTGGATTGCTGTTTATTTGGTGTGCTTGTGTTGTATGTATGTGTTTTGGAACAGCAATTTTTTTCCCTAGGAAAAAATTTGCTGTTCTGTATGTTTGATGTTTTCAGCTTTCGCTGAATAGGGGTCGATATTAGAACATTCAAAGTTTTGAAACTTCGATGTTCTAATGTAGACCCTCTAAAAAGCCTGTGGTGTCAACATTCTTAGGACCTGGAATCAATGATCCCTATCATTCCTTGTATAAAAACAGGGTTCCTTTGGTGGACAGAGACCTGCTACCACAACAAGGGGCTCCCTTTCACTCTACCCCCTGCTGCCCAAACCCTAACAACAGACACATCAGACTATGCATGGGGGGCTCACTTGGCAGGGCAGTGCATTCAGAGCAAATGAAATGTTAGCTGTGCAGAATTCCTTGACAGCCTTCAAAGATCGCATTCTTCCAGGACAACTATTGGTAAAGACAGACAACACCACAGTTGTGTGGTACATAAACAAGTAGGGGGAAACCCACTCATACCCTCTCTGCAGACTAGCCATGGCTCTGTGGAACACAGCCTTGAGCTACCAAGTGCACCTACAAGCTCAATTCCTGCCAGGCAAGCTAAATTCACTGGCAGACGACTTAATCAGAAATCTCATGGACCCACACGAATGGAAACTAGAACCAAAAATATTCAACCTCTTGAGGAACAAATGGGGGACTCCAGAGGTAGACCTGTTTGCCTCCCCTCAGAACTACCAATTGGACAAATTCTGCACAAGGACTTCCCACACTCAAGCTTGGAAAGTGGATGCCCTGTCCTTTACCTGGGAAAGCCACTCCGTTTATGCCTTCCCCTTCTGCCTCTCCTCTCGAAGGTTCTGGTAAAGATCAAACATAAAAGGTAAGGACAATATGGATTGTACCAGACTGGCCGCGCCAGCACTGGTACCCCCTTTTGCGCAGTGTGACACTGCTGGAACCATGGCACCTGCTTCAGACCCCTTCCTGCTGTCCCAGGAGGAGGGCCATATTCTGCACCCTCAGCTTCAAACCCTGAACCTTGCAGCTTGGCTAATTCCTTGAGCTCTCCAATAGCATCCCTCAGTAAGCAGGTGCTAGATGTCATTCTGTTGGCAAGGAGGCCTAGTACTAGAAAATCCTATGCTGAAAAATGGAAAAGATACTGTTCCTTGAGCCAGACTCAGGGGATGGGCACAACGGTGCCCAGCTTACCTCTTATTCTTCAGTACTTAATAGAAATGCTCCACAAGGGCCTATCCTTCTCATCAATTAAAATTCATGCCTCTGTCATTTCAGCACATTATAATACTGAGCCACCCCTCTTCTCTCACTCCTTGCTAAAACAATTCCTTAGAAGGGCCAAAAGTTTAAGACCCCCCAGGAGAGCTCCCCACTCCAGCCTGGGACCTTAACTTTGTATTGGAAAAGCTCACTCTTCCCCCCTTTGAGCCAGCTG
Source organism: Protopterus annectens (assembly GCF_019279795.1). Classification (NCBI taxonomy): domain Eukaryota; kingdom Metazoa; phylum Chordata; order Ceratodontiformes; family Protopteridae; genus Protopterus; species Protopterus annectens. Next base: position 92,256,841 of record NC_056733.1, read on the forward strand.
CAACAGCAGAGTTGAAATTCCTTTATTGGAAAACAGCCTTCCTTCTGGCCATCACTTCAGAAAGAAGAGTGTCTGAATTACAGGCCCTCATGACAGTAGAATTGTTCATTATCTTCCATGCAGGCAGGTTTTCCCTCAGGACAAATCCTTCCTTTATGCCCAAGGTGGTGCCTAGTGTTGCCCTAAATCAGTCCATTCACTTGCCTACTTTTTTAAAACAAAGGGGAACGAATACTGCACTCTCTGGATGTGCACAGACAACTTAGATTTTATTTGGACAGGACTAAGCCTCACAGAAAATCTGAACAGCTGCTAGATGGCTTTGCTGCAGGGGCAGAGGGGAAGGCCGTTTCAAAGCAAACCATTTCAAAATGGATAGCCCATTGCATTTATTTATGCTACAAGCACCATGGAAAACCTACCACAGTGGGTTCATAGGTTCATAGTTTAGTACTAAGCTAACTGCCCTTGCGAGCCATTTTAAGCCTAGTTAATTATCCCTTGTGAGACTCAAACCCTGCACCTTGTGTTTGTAAGGCAAACACCTTAGCCATTAAGCCACCCTCCCATCATATTCCACCAGGGCTGCATCTACCTCTGCAGCCTTTCTCAGAGGAGTCCCTACGAGGGATATCCTAGAAGCTGCTACCTGGAGCTCTGTACATACTTTCACCAAGCATTACCACATGCCTATTTTTTTTCTAAATCCAGAGCTGGTTTTGCCACTGCAGTCTTGCAGGGCTTAATAGCTGGCACTAATGCTCTTTAACTTCCTCCTCCATTCCTTAGCTTTGGGAATCAACCCAAATGTGATGACTGCAACAGTGAAACACGAAGAACATAGTACAGTTGTGTACACTTACCATAAATGTAGATGTTCGAGTGTATTCACTGTTCCAGTCCTGGTTACCCTCCCTCCAGCCCCCTGACTTCTCTTGGCTCTACCTTTCCTTCTTGTTTGGTATATTTAAGTTTTTCTGGTGTATTTGCTTCTGGTTGGAGGTGTACCATAACATATATTTGCTTCCCATTGTGGGGCAAGAAAAACTAACGTAATGGCGTTGGCTGCATGTTTTATACCCCCGACGACCTGACGTCATGGAAGAAGAGACAGCATCTGACGCAGGAATCCTAAGACGCTGGTATTCAGGCCGGCTGAGGGCTACCTGCAGGCAGATAACCCAAATGTGATGACTGCAACAGTGAAAACACTCAAACGTCTACTTTTATGGTAAGTGTACACAACTGTACTTTCCTGCTTGTTTAATCAGTCAGCCTGGTAGTGGTATAATATGTCAGTAAACAAAAGGGAAATGGTTTTGTGGGTTTGTTTTTATAGGATCAAAGCACATGCCAATGTAACCCAAACCAAGGAAAGCATTATGTCAAACCAGTTGAAAGGAATGGCAAATGATACTGTCATCAGGAAAAAAAAAGTACAGAAATGATTCTTTTGAAGGCGAGCAAGCCTGTCTCCATCTCCAAGTAGGGGGCTTCACCTCCTACAGCCTTCTTTACTTAAATATACTAACGTCATGATCACACAACTGTTTAGGAAGGGCAGAGACCACATGTTTTGAAAGTCCA